>NW_027672580.1:0-15472 GCF_964165515.1 Mesoplodon bidens | reverse complement strand
CTGGTTGTGTTCTGTGTACATAGTTAGGTCTTTCAGCTAATGAGCCATATTTCCTTCTGCTCTGTTTTCTGTGACTTTTCCCCCCTTTTCGCTCATGGGGTCTGTATGTACATGCTTTGATTTGGTTTTGATGGGGTTTTTGTTTTTGTTCAAAATTGGGGTCATGCTGTATTTAAATTTCTTTACTGCTTCATTTCATGGGACATTTTCCAAAATTAGCAGATAATCTGTAAAATATGAAGGATGAAGTGGGGAAATTATAAGTTATTATCTCTATGCCTTCCTTTTCTCCAGTTCTAGCTACACAATATTTCTCATAAGGTCCTCTACTGTCCTGGTGTGCAGATGATACTCTTCTCTTATTACCAACATTAGAGCAAGTTTTCTCCTATTTCTATTATATGGTCATTTTAAAGGGAATCTGGAAGGGGAGCTACATACCCCTACTCAGATTACCACCTTGGTTAAAACTGGTTTTCTTTTACAAAGTTAACCTTCATATCTCTTCTTGTACTACGGGTGTTTCTAAGGTGAGACATTTAAGGCGGAGCCAACCAAGGACTGGAGCTTCTAGTGAGAAGTTTAAGTATTCAGTGCCTTTCTATCTTCTGCCCCTACCAAAAAGAAAAGGTTCTAATATCATGTATATCATATATTACTTGATTGATGCATTCACTACAAGACCAGGTTTTTCATTTTCAAGGCTTCGCTAAACATGGATTTTAAATGCATTGGCTCCTTTTTAAGGAATTGAATGCACAAGATAATTAACAAGATATTGGGAGTGAAGCAGTCAGCACTTGTGTCTGAAATCGCAGTATGTCTATGTCTGGAAGTGAAGATAAATGTTTCAGTTGTTTGAGGGTGTTTAGAGATGAGAAAGTAGAGTGCCTGACCTAAAAGGAGATGCCCTTTCCCATCACTCTATTAACTTATATCTTCCCCTCACATTGCTTTTTGTACAACTTCCTAGGAGCCAAAATCCATTTTCAATAAATTTTCTTCTGTCTGCCACCCTTGTTCTAGAACCATTTCCTACTTAGCCTCACTCTCCTTCCTTCCTTTTCCCTACCCCAGCATGATAATAACACCCATCATCTCTAACTAAGAACTCATATCCTCAAGCCCCAAAGAGCACCTGCTGCCTCAAGTCCATGAGTATCCAGACCAGAGAGGGAAGGAAGCAGGTTTTAAGACACCTGAATTCACTTGGATCAGAGCTCCTCAAGGGGACAGGACTTCAAGCCTGATGAGTGGGGGCTGGGAGCAGGGAATGTCAGTAAGAAGAGAATGCCAAATTTGAGGGATGATATTTAGGACCTTTTGAACTTTTCTGTAATTGTGCATGTCAAATGGTTCATGGTTTTATGGAAAGTTTTCAATTTCTGTTAAATGGTATAAAATTAATATATACTACTCCTTTGTGTGAACTCCTTATCTTTATTCCTGATTGTCAGACACCTAATCACACCTATGTATGTTACTACATACATTCTGGATTTACTTTATATAATTTTTATCTAATTATTTGATTACCACACCCTTCCCACATCTATCACTACTACTACCACTGGAGTCCAAGCTCTTGTTATTTCTTGCCTGAGCTATAGCAATAGTCTTGTTACTGTTCTTGTTCCTTGTTTCCTCTCTTACCCATTCATATTCTCTTCTCCACACAGTAAGCAAAACAATCCTTTTTTAAAATGTAAACCAGATCACATCATAACCATGCTTAGAATCCTCCACAGATATCCCTTTGCACTTGGAATAAATCCAAGCCCTTATCTTATCCATATATCCTAACACAGGCTGGCCTCTTTCAATATCTCTAGCTTCTCATTTCTTCTCTCCCTCTAACTCACTACACTTCAATCACACTAGCCTTCTCTCGTTTCCTTGAGCTCAACAAATTTATTGTTGCCACTGGGTCTTGTGCTTCCTGTTTCCTCTACCTCTTTCCCCAGATCTTTGTAGGCCTGACTCCTTCATAGCCATTCAAGTCTCAGATCACATATACCATTCTTAGAATCACCTTCCCTGGCCATCATAAATCACACCCCTCCTATCTCCCATCACCCTCTACTCCACGTTTCTGTCTTACTGTCTTTACGACTTATATATCATTATTAACATATTAAGATAATTTATTTTTCTGCCTTCTCCCCTAAGAAATGTAAATTCTTAACTGTTCTGTTTGCTGCTATATTCTCAATACCTAGAAAAGGTCTGGAACATGGCAGTGCTTAATACTCGATGAATGAACAAACAGTGAATCTTTTTATGCACATGCAGTCCTCTTAGGTTGTTTTTCTTGTTCCATAGCTGACTACAGCCTTTTTTTTTTCATTAATCAAATAAACGTTGATACCATATTGAAAATAATAGTAGTAACTTCTTTTAAAGATCTGGACGTTATGGTTATTGTTATTATTTGGACATGAATTTCAACAAGTCATATTCACATAACCATGGATCATAACCATTTCAGAGCAATAGAAATGCAGTATACCTACACTGTGTTGGAGAATTAAAGTTCCAAGACATGGTCTAGAAATAACAAAATTTTTCGGAACATAGGATACCTGCTACCTTCTATCCTTAGTATATGATGTGGTAGGCTGGTTCTTTAGATGGAGAGACCCTGGAGAGAAGACTTGCTATCCTCCCGAGCAGCTGCCAATCTTTTCCATCCCAATTTATAAGAGCTTACCTTATAACAATGCATTTTTAATGTCCTGTCACCTCCTGTGTGGCACTTCTATTGCTGAGGTATTTCATTGACTACCATTACCTATTAGAGTCCCTTGTTCTGAAAGTCCTTAACTACATGATTCCTTTTCTCATTTTATGGGCCCTTTTTAAAGGAATTATAATCTTCCTCCAGGTTCCTTCTTTGTCATTTCCACTCTGTAGGCCAAAGAATTACAGAATCTTGTTAGATAGTATTTTCCCAGGCTGAATCAGGGGAAAATACAGACTCCCCAAGCCTGCTTTTCTGGAAAGTTACTGCACATCCTCTAATGGAAAAGTACAGCAGATCTCTTTTATAGACATAGACCTAGCATATCCAGTGGTTGTTGTAGCCTCTAATCCAGCACCCTCCAGTTTGCCATACCCACTTAAAGTATTCTTGCCTAACTAAAGGGGAATGACTATTTATTATATAGTTGTATTTATATATTCTGGATGTTGTATTCAAAATGAAATTTCATGTTGTTTATCATGCTCTTTTAGTCTTCAGGAATAAATGGAATCATTATCCCCTTACAGTTACAGTGAATTGACTGTCTAATTTTTATTTAAGCCTTTAAATCTTATTTTGCTCTGATTATCTTCCGAACCTTTCTTAGCAACTAGTCAGCCTAAGTAGTTCTGAATTGACCATCTATTTTCTGCTCTCTTTTTATTTTATCTGTACTTAATAATTGAGAGGATAGAAAGAAAAGAACCCCCTGGATTTGTATTTTGTACATGCTGTGTGTCTGTAGCATCTCTCCTTTCAGATCCAGTAAAACAGTGGTATGTGAGTCCGTTATCGGCCACATCTTCATGTTTCTCCGTCAAGTTATCATATCCTATCAGGAGAGCAGAATTATAGCTAAAGAGAATGTCATTGTAAGATTACTATTGCTTTTACTGCAAACTGTTACTTAGTCTGATCATATCAAAATTTGATATTGGATGTATGTTTAGATTATCCCAAAGAACAGGTAGATTTTTTTTTTTTTGGTGTGTTATGGAAGAACCCCCCCCCCCTTTTCATGCTGTTTATAAACAATAGAGAAAACATGGTCCACCATCATGGGAATTTGCCCACTGCCACTCCAGAGATTATCCCGCTGTAGATATGCACAAGAAAAATAGTTACTCTGGATAATCCTTATCCCTTGAGATTTCATGGTCCATTGTGTTCTAAATTTTAGAATGTTGTTACGACGCCTGCATGTTCAAATAACACTTAGGTATGCCTGCTTTAACAGTATCTTTGGTTTATATTACAGTTTATCATCAGCCTTGATAAACTGGATATCTGATAAACTGAAAGTGAAATATATTCAAACAATATATTGTTTGAAATATATTCTTTTGGTGATAATGGTGTGCTGGGTATTGATGGAATACTGGAAAGTAAATTACAGCTTACCCTGTGAACGTCGTAATGCTAACAGTTGAAGCCTATATTTCTAGAGCCTTTCCTTGAGCCCTAAATATTTTATAGATATTATCTAATTCTAGAAAATCCCTGTACATAGAAAGATAGTATCCCCTTTTTTCTAGGGGGTATTAATGCCCACACTGCTTAAGTGAGTTGCCCAAGGTCACTCAGTGAGTTGTTGGTGAAGCCAGAAATAGAATCCAAGTCTCCTGACTCCCAATTCAGTTTTCTATCCTCGATATAGTTTTCTATCCTCTACATACCCCTGCTCCCTCTCCTGGGAAAAGAAGTTAATCTTCCAGCTATTAATAGCCACCAAATTGGTGGTAGCAGCACAGTGGAGAAAAGTTACTGTCTTTACACTGCAGCATTAGTATAAAAATATCTGGTAATGGAAAATTTGACAAATGTCATGTTAAAGGGAGTGGAAAATTATTTTAAGATCTGGATCTCATTTATCTAGTTCTCAGAAAAGTAAAATTCCTTAGTAGAACAGAGATCATATTTTTCTTCCTGTTTTTAAATTGTATTTCCTAGAGGGTAATTGTCAACCTAGCCACAGCAGAGTCTACTGTCAACTAATGTAATAAGAATAATGCATGTACTGTTGCTGATTGTTATAAATGTATTTTCTAACTTGGTTGAAAGTTTGAATTGCTTTATTGAAATACATAGCACTTATTTTATTCAGCTTTCAGTGTTACTTAAGTTATTATTATATTGTAAAGCAAATATAACATCAGTTGGGAATTTTACTGCCTGATTTGAAAACATGGTGAGAAATACACATTATAGTTTCTTCCCTGGACAGCACACTCCAAGCAGAGTTACTTTGTGTCAGGCACCATGAAGTTTACCAGAATGAAATAGGCAAAGCAGGAAAAAAATATATTAATTAAAAAATGCAGCATAAGTACACTGGAGCTGATCAAGATTATTGTTATGTATGTAATCAAGTCATTATTTTGTACACTAAAAGAAAGTGAGAAATCTTTATGTACTTAAATATTTAAGCATGTCTAGTATTGTGGGAGTTCACACTTAAGTTCAAACAAAACAATTTGTCTCTTAATTTTGGAGCAAGGAACAAGAATTCCCCTACTAAAAATCTCTGGACATTATGTTTCTGTTTAAAGCTTACTAAACATCATTAATCAGGAGAATGACATGATCAGAATTATGTTTTAACTGTAAGTGTAAAAGATGCAGGATTGGTGAAGATTGGGAAAATCAAGGAAAAGATAAAAATCTAGTTATGTGGGACGCACGTGACTGAGAAGGTAGTGGCAAGAGAATAATTAGAAACGCGAGTGTATCGCCATGAAAAAAGAATGAGATAATGCCATTTTCAGCAACATGGATGGACTTAGAGATTATCATACTAAGTGAAGTAAGTCAGAGAAAGACAAATATCATATGATAACACTTAAATGTGGAATATAAGAAAAAAGATACAAATGAACTTATTTACAAAACAGAAAGACTCCCAGACATAAAAAACACATTTATGGTTACCAAAGGGGAAAGGAGGGGTAGGGATAAATTAGGAGTTTGAGATTAGCAGATTAAAAACTACTGTATGTAAAATAGGTGAACAACAAGGTCCTACTGTATAGCACAGGTAACTATATTCAATGTCTTATAATAAACTATAATGGAAAAGAATCCGAAAAAGAATATATATATATAAAACTGAATCAATTTGCTGTACACCAGAAACTAACAATGTTGTAAACCAACTATACTTCAATTTAAAAAAGAAAAAGAAAAGAAATAAGAGTATAGAATAAGAGGGTCAAGTACAGATCCTTAGAGAAATGTATACATTTACTGGATGCAGTTTATTTTCATAATTGCCCAGTATCTCAAGATAGCTGTATCTATAAATTAATATTGATATTAGCTACTTAGTATCTATTTTCTGTTGTAGAATTTCTTTATAATGAGTTTATTAACTTTAACGTTATTAGCAATAACTTTTTTTCTTTCCAACTTATTTTCTTTTAAATTTTTATCAATTTGGCAGAAAATATACTTATTATTAGCTCTTTTTTTCCCTTCTCTTAACTGGTATGGTTATTGGAAAACTATTTAGGCAACATTATTGAACTTCTTTTTAATTTTGTTGAATAGGCACATCTTCGAGTGAATCTAATCTGCTTAAAATTCCTCCACAAAAAAGAATCCGAAGAAAATTAATGCCTTCTCCCTTGAAAGCAAAACATCCCCCAAAATCTACACTGTCTGAAAATATGCAGCTCAATGATTCCCTCAGCAGAGAACTTCAACCCATTGTGTATACTCCAGAAGACTGTAGAAAAACTTCTCAATATCCATCTTCAGTGACCCTATTAAAATCATCATCACATACTACCAGTTTTCAGGCCATCAACTCAAATACAAACAGTGAGAATTCTCTGAAAATGTTGTGTGAAGTAGATATCCCTCTCAGCAAGAGAAAAGAATATGGCGAGGAGGATTTGGAGACTACATTTATTATATGTGAAGACACCAAGAGCTTGAAAAGTAAATTACCTGAACAAGAATCACTACCAAACAACAACATTTTACAAAGGTACACAGGACTATTTGCCAATTCTTCTTTTGTTTTATTTACATAGCCTTTAAACTATTAGCTTTCTTTTTCCTCTGTAGCTGTGTTTAAGATCTGTTTCATAGATGAAGTATGCTATCTTGATTACAAAAGTCCGTGTTTTTACCTTCATTAAATTTTAATTGTCTTTCTCTCTAAATATTAATCCATTAACACAATATTGTGAAGTCTTTAATTTTAAAACTTAAGTTGATTGACCCTTGTTAGGCTAGAGGAGACCTTAAGATATATTTAGTTTGTTCTTCATACTCCAGAGTTAAGATGTTACAAGCCATCAATGGATGATTACCAATTGTTTATTATTATTTGTTAATATCTTCACTAAAGGAAATACCACAGTTTCTATTGATGTTTAGCAAACCTCATCTCACTCTGAAATAGTCGTAAGTCTAAGGTATGGTTGACTGCATGTCATCCAAGCAAAAACATATCCTTCTCACTTAATATGTATATTCAAAATGAATCTAAATATGGGAAGAATGATACCTTCACCTTTCTATGCTGTGGGAATGCAGAAATCTATCTATGGTTTTAAAAAGAGAAAAGAAAACCCCAGGCAATCAAGGGAAGTTTATAGTATTGAATAATGTTTTCCTTTATGTATTAAGACAAAATGATGTTCTAATTATGGAAGTGTATGCCCCCTTTTTTCTCCATAGTACAAATCAAAATTACTCTTTTTATTTTTCGTTATTTAATATACAGGCTTGCCCCTTCTTCATTCTCAACTAAACATTCTCTGCCTATACCAAGCATAGTACCATCCTACATGGCAATGACTGCTGCTGCCAAAAGGAAACGGAAACTAACAAGGTACATTTAAACATAAACTGGTTCAGGCTTTATACTTATGTAAGATCATCTTTATACTTTGTTTCCTACGGCTCTTTTTATTTCTTGTAATTAGACCGTCAATTCACATTTAAGCATACCGTATAGTAAACTGCTCTGAATGCAGCACTAGTTTTTTTTATTTATTTATTTATTTATTTATTTATTTATTTATTTATTTATTTATTTTTAATTTATTTATTTTTGGCTGCACTGGGTCTTTGTTACTGTGTGCGGGCTTATGCTGCTCTTCTTTGCAGTGTGCGGGCTTCTCATTGCAGTGACTTCTCTTGCTGCGGAGTATGGGGTCTAGGTGCACAGGCTTCAGCAGTTGTGGCACACTGGCTCAGTAGTCATGGCTCACGGGTTCTAGAGCGCAGGCTCAGTAGATGTGGCACATGGGCTTAGTTGCTCCGTGGCATGTGGGATCTTCCCGGACCAGGGCTCAAACCCGTGTCGCCTGCATTGGCAGGCTGATTCTTAGCCACTGCGCCACCAGGGAAGTCCCAGCACTAGTTTTATATTATCAAAGGGAGATCTTGATAAAGCCCAAATATTTCACTTGATATTTGTATAAAGTATTCCATATTTCAGATTATTAAAAATAAATTTAAGAGTCTTCTGGCCTTCTAAAAGGTCATTTAATTTTAAGTTTTCTTCTGTTGACAATTTTTACTCATCTGGTATTTCTCCCTTCAGACATTACTGAATTTCTTCAGTCCTAAAATTATATTATTTTAATGGATTTTGATATATGACTAAAATGTGATGAGTGAATAGACTTCTGTTTCTGGCTATGACATTGTAGCTTGTATCACACAAAGCTTTCCATCAGGAACAATTATAAAAGCTGATAAAATTCAACAGCTGCTTGAAGGCACT
Organism: Mesoplodon bidens; assembly: GCF_964165515.1. NCBI lineage: Eukaryota > Metazoa > Chordata > Mammalia > Artiodactyla > Ziphiidae > Mesoplodon > Mesoplodon bidens. Next base: position 6,989 of record NW_027672580.1, on the reverse strand, counting down.
CGGGAACAACCAACACAGCCAGGACTTGAGGGTCTAAGATCCCAGAGGAAAGGAAAACAAGTTGTGGCGAACAAGACCTTCTCTGCCTCTTTTTTCCATTTAGCATTTGCCAGTTCGTGGCATCAAATATAGAGGTCAAGCAAAAAATGGAAGCCTATAGCTATCAGCATCTCACTGAGCTAGGGAAACAAAATCTATGTAGCTTTTGCCCTCAAGGTATTGGCCAATTTCTAAACTCTGTGGAATAAGAGGCCACAAAACCAACTAAAAGTGGCTGCCAAGAAGCTAAAGTAATAAGCAGAGTTTTGACCTTCTCATGGGACCAGGACACTAAAATGGTTGTTTGGGATCATCATGGAGAAAAGACCCTGTTAAATGCCCAGGGTTTTATTTGAAATCTTTGAAGGCCTATGCTTTAGGTAGGAGTAGGGCAAACTGGAAATAGACTGGTTCTTGAAAGCCTGAAACAGACCTTTGACCAGTTCAATCCCTTTTTGGATCAAGGTGATCTATCTCTATTCTGCCTACTTGCCAGAAGAAAATTAAATCATCTCTGAAGAATATACCACCTCCAGCCTCTACAGTTTTTCATATGCAGTGTTTAGCACTTAAGCAAAAGTTACCAAGAATGCCGGGAAACAGGATGAAATGACTGAAAATCAAGAGAAAAAAACAAATTAGAGAAGCAGAGATACAGATATTGAGATTATCAGATAGGGACTTTAAAATTTTAATTGTGATTAAGTTCAATAAAATAGATGATACTTTCCCAGAGAACTGGATTCTATTAAAATGAATCAAATGGATATTCTAGAACTGAAAAATAGAATATACTGAAATTGCAAACTCAAATCAGTTTAACAGATTAGGCATGGCAGAAGAAAGTTTAGTGAACTGTAAGATAGGTTAATAGAAAAATATTCAAACCAATTGCAAAAGTATAAAAAGAAAAATATGGAGAAGAGCAAAAAGAGACATATGGGACACAATTAAAAAGGTCTAGCCTATGTGTATTTTGAGTCCCAGAAAGAAGTGAGAAAAAGAATGGGAAAAAACAGTATTTGAGAAGATGCTGGCTAATAATTTTCCAAAACTGACCAAAGTTGGCAAATCACAGGTTTGAGAAGCAATGCAAACTGCAAGCAGCATTAATACAAAGAGAAACATACCTAGGTACATAGCAGTAAAACAGCTAAAAATTAAAGACAAGGAAAAAAGTCTTAAATATATTGTTATATGACATGAAGCCCATTATATAGTCTTTATATCCTGTAACATAGAATGCAATGACAAGATACAGTGAATGGTTAAATTGTAAAATGGATTTGACTTGCTTTACCTCTTTTTCTTTAACGTGATTATGGAGAGAAGAGCATACGATCTTAAGATAACTCTTTTTTAAGTTTCCTATATTCCACCATGGATGTGTTATCATCCGGGCTAGTGCTAACAAATTTGCAAACAGCCTATTTGTTTGTGCCACATAGAGTATCATCTCATAGTTGCATTTAGCATCTGTCCAAAGTACCAGCGGAGTCTTGAAATGTTTATGTTTAAAATTCATGGATTGATTTTTCCTGAATGTCTCTGACTATCCATGACATTTACAGTTTTGTATTTTGCTGTGTCACAAATTTGGATTGTACCATTAGTCGTATATGGGAATCAGTCACTTAGCCTAGCTAACCACCATCATCTGTTTTATCCATCTTGTCACTAATTTTCATTTTGTGAGTCATGTTACTCTTTTCTTTAATTAATGCTGGGGACTTTTCTTGTTCTTCACTGGTAACATGCTCTGCTGTTGTAACTAAGATGTAGCAAAAGTTTTTTGCTTCTTAGCAAAAGCTAAGAATAACTTTTAAATGTAAACATAGTCATTATCAAAACCAAATGATTTTTCAAGAAATGTCCTGGTATGTAAATTGTGTATTTGGAGTGGGTTTAGATGAGTTAAAGGGCTTCCGAAATAATATTAAAGGACAACTAAAGAAAGTAAGATTTCTCATAGCCTATTAATTGCTCTGTTACATTCCCTCTGGTACCAATAATTAGATCCTGCCATTAACTAAGGTTAAAAGAGATTAATGCTAGAAATGTACATAATTACTTTTTAAAAGAATCTTCCTTTCCCCCAATTAAATCTACATGAGCTTGAGAGTAATGGACTCTGGTATTTTCCACTTAACAGCTTTATGTACATATTTAGGTGTGTGTATATTTTGTTATGGTTTTTAAAAATGAGGAACAGCTCCATGTATATAATTACTTTTTTCTTTCTTATCAGTTTTTCTCTCAAAAGAAAAAAAAAAAAATAGCATCTAGAAGCACTGGATATTCCAGAAACCTACCAGACTGAATTTTTCAGTAACTACTGAAATTGAGAATATCAGATGTGTAATCATTTCAATTTATATAATGACTGTAACAGACTATTTTAACTAAATGCATCAATTTACCAAATATATATTAAATTTTTTCTTATAAATTATATTTATTAATTTGGGGTTTTGTTTGCTTTGTGTCTGTTTCGTTGGTTGGTTTTTTGTTTGTTCCACAGTCTTTCTTGGCACTCAAAAGTGGTCTCACACCTACATACATTTTTGGTTTATTTTGAAAAATGTCTATGATTCCAACTAGAAATTATCTCCACTGAAAGAATATGAGATGCATTATGTTTATCAAGCAAAAATATTATACCTATGTACGGGAACAAAAGACTAATCTTAACTTTTATTAATAATTATGGAAATACATTTGGCATACAACTAGAAGATTCTGTAGGTTTCTTCTCAAAACAGTCTTTAAAATAATTTGAATTTGTACCCATACCAATTTTAGGTCTTTTTATTTTGTGATCTAATATAAATCTAACAAATTTATAACAAATGTTAAATATTTTATTAGTTGACTATGTTACCTAAATCCTAAAAATGTTTGAGTGTGTTTTACTTATATATAAATACATAACTTATTTGATTAGGCTTTGATTTCATTCCTAGAAATGTGAGTTTTATTCAAATAGATTTACTCAAAACCCCGATTTTCAAATAAAAACAATCTGTGAGTGAAAACAAAGGTCTTAGAACTAACCAAAGTGAAGAATCATACCATAAAATAATAAAGAAAACCTTAAGATATATTGCAGGGAAAACAACCCTCATCGAAAGTAACCAGTGACTCATCTTTACACTTGAAGACATTAAAATCACCAAATGGCCCAAAAAGAATTTTTGCCTTAGACAGCTGATATATATATATATATATATATATATATATATATATATATATATATATAATATATATATATATATATTTGATAGATATATATATATATAATCCAAACTCTGTGTTTTAGTATCCAAAATAGATTTATAGTAACTTAGTTTATTTGGCACCATTTGTGAATAGAAAATTTCTACAACTGAATTTGTTTACTTTCATAACACAAGTACTTCTCTGTAACCATTTTGGGAAGATATTTGCATTCTTGAGCAGAGCTGGCAAAACCATCATTATGAACACCATAATCATTTCTCTTACAGGCTCTAGAAAATTTAGATACATAGGTTGACTTATTTTTCCCAGCATTCACTGTGCTTATCCCCATTTTTCTTTGCTAACATACTAAATTGCCATTTCTGACTAGTTTCAATGAGCATATAACCCATATTCTCCTGTTCCACAAACATAAACCCACATCACTTTACCACAGGTTTAGGATTGCCAGAACAAGTTGTTGCCATAAAGGGAAGCCTCCAATTGTTAATCCAACTGACAAGCAAATTAATATCAACTTGTAAAATGGTATATAATATCTTGACTAGCCAGAAATTTCCTAAAATTAGCTTATTTGAATCAGTGTGGAAAGGGATGTTCATCTGCCACTTTGACCTCCAACCCTACCTGCTAAAACTTGATCCTCTGTAGGACTGGGAAGGGTTGGATTGCTATTTTTCAGGACCCAGATCAATCTCATCTCATCCACAAAATCTTCCATTTTTCTTTCTTCTTCTAAACTCGGGAACCTGCGGCTTCTTGTAGTTTGAAAACGTGTGGTGCTGTTTTTTAACTCTGCCTTGTATTATTTTGTGTATTTGTCCTATTTTTCCCCCATCCCACCATATATCTATTATGTAAGTTTTCAGCACATGGGTTGTTTGTGCCTTACTCACTTGTATATCCTGTGACATGAGGCCACAATAGGTGTTCAGTAATATGTCAACTCAAATTGAGTTAGAAATTTGACCCATTAATAACATGAGAGTGATGTAAATTTTTGAAGACAAAACAAATGAAAATAGGTCATTCTTTTAATTTCACTTTCTATAATTGCAATAATCAGAGAGAGATTCTCATTCTATTACCATGCTTTGATTTAAAAACAAGGTTTGCAAACAATCTCACCTGTTCATATTCCCCAGATTAGGGATTTTGTAATCTGAGATTAGTTTTTCACCTCTTGCAATGTGCTCCTTATCTCTACACTTTGAATAACAGTGCTTGCATGCAGTCCAGCACAGCACCCTGAAATGTTCTGTTAAAGAATTGTGACATACACCTCTACTCATAATCTCCAATTTGAATAAACGTCATTAAAATCACACACTGCTAAACTTCCCTATGAGCCAAAAATTTATTTAGTATCTCCAATTACTTCCATGGGATTTTACAACTTAATATTTTAATATTTCACTTTTTCTTTAATCATTATTGAATGTAGAATATGTATTTGAACTTAGAGATACAAAAAAAGACTTTACTAAAATACAACTTTTCCCTTGAAGCCCTACATCAAATACCTCACTAAGTGCTGAGGTAAATTCTGGATCTGCCAAGCGTGTTCACCAAGATAATTCAAGTGGTAAGCACGTCCAAGAAAACAGACCAACAATGGGTATGTCTCAGCTCTCATTTTGATATTTAATAACATGATTAACTAACATATGTATAGTACTTTATATATTTTTACAGTGTTTTCATGAGAGTCTCCTTTTATGTACTCATCACCTTTATTATTGTACATGGTGAGTGTGGTTATCCCTGTTATAGATAAGAAAACTTAAGACGCAAAATAGAAAACATGCTCACCCAAGATCACAGAGATATTTCATGATGGAGCCAGAACCCAAAACTGGATCTCCTAACTCTATATTCTGTACCCTTTTTGTTATCCATACTGCCTCGTATTGCAGAAGAGTGGGTAAATAATTTAACTAATAATTGAAATAATTAACTATGTTATTTAATAGGTTAGTGATTAAGTATATTTTACAGATAAACTATATATATATTGAAATTTTTCTCTTAGCCTCTTATTTTTAATAATTTGGCCTCTGATTCATTTGTACAATTATTGTGAGGTTCCATTCTATACCTAGTTACAAGCATATTTTAACTCCAATTAGCAAGTTGAAAAAAAATGCTGATGGTGGTGATTACATCCTCTCAATTGCATATGGAGGTGACATGAGTCCATGGTAAGGAAACATCTTCAGTGAAACTAGAGGTATATAGCACCCACCAATTTCTAGGCCTTTGTGTCCAGACCTATGTTTCTCTGACACTGTAGTTCCTAAGACTTCAATCAGGAAGTATTTATTTACTATGCATTCACTATGTGCTAGGTTCTGTGATGAATATAAAGATCATTAAGACCCAGTTTTGTTCTTCTCTAAAGGAACTTATAATTATATCACTTGGAATTTAAAGGGGTTTCATGAGATAACGAGTATGTCTAAGAATAACATGAAAACTATTATTAATTTTTTCTGTCAATTCTTTTTCATTAGAGTAATATAAAATTTCTCAATAGCTTTGCCAAGCTGCATTGATAAATCCTTACTTCTTGTGGTGCCCAGTGGCAGTTGTTTACCTTAAGCTCAGTGGAAATGTCTTTTGTGCAGATTTAAAAATCAAACAATGAAGTCCTGAAAAGAAGAATTTACTATGATTATTTGGTTCAACATGCCATATTTAATAATGCTTAACATTGTGTATATGCAGTTGTTGTAGATATGTACTGTCCCATTGGTCTTCTGAAAAAGTTCTCCAGGAAGTCATAATCCTGCAACCAAATAATAAATTTATGATAATTCTCAAATAATAGAGACTTAGGTTTCCTAATATGCTTATTTTCTAAGAATAGTATAAAATGCATCAAATATCTTATATGTAATTAGAGATGAATAATCTATAGAGAAAACAGTAGGAGAGAATACTAAACTACAGTACTTGCCAAAGAGGAAAGATTATGTCTTGTTAAGGATAATGGAGCACTTAGAAAAAGGTATTAGTTTAAGGGAAGATAATGGTTTATGTACATTAGGATATCCAAGTGAAAATGGCCAAATACACATCAGGAATTACTAGAAAAGTAAAAGAGAACTGGGGCTGCCTTCCTTAGAATGTATTCAACTGACTCCAACTAACAGTGTACAAATTAAAAAGAAAAAAAAAAGGAACATCAGTGGGAAAGAAGGAAACTCCGTTTACTGAGCATTTAGAGAAATAAGAAATAGTGTCAAGAGAATATGTGCCCCTAAAACTAAAACCTAATGTGATCAAGAAAATGGATAAGAGATTAGACAGACCCATAAAGAAGTCAGTGGCCCCCTTTTGTAACAACACTTTGTTGAGTAGAGAATCATTGTGAACACTGAAGAAGAACCAGAAGAGTGGACATATGTAGATGGAACACATTTTAGAGGTAGCCGTGAAAGGAAAAAGAGCTATGGGATCAGGATCAGCACGTTAAGAAGTACTGGACTCAAATGATACTGCTAAATTGGAAAAATTTGGAAGTTTGAAAGTCCTAGGGAAATAATCCAAAGAAGGAAAAACAAAAATTGATGATGCACAAAAGAAAGGGAGCAATGTTCACAAAAGTAGTCTTTCCTTAGTTCAAGAACAGAAGTAAATGTGGTAGTTTATTCACTGACTTCACTCGATAGCTTTGGGGCAGGGGAAGGGGTGTACGTACATGCGCA